>NW_023276511.1:230000-267665 GCF_013357705.1 Chelonus insularis | reverse complement strand
GAATTGTATAATTAATTTTGTCTAGCTTTATACTTTTCGTATTCATTAATAATATTTCTTAACTGATGACAATATACATCCTAGTTACATTATCCTTGTACTCATTTTTTTTTAAATCGGTAATTTCTATTTGATTTTTCCATTAAAAAATAAAAGACAATCTATTGTATTTCAATAGTATTTGGTTGTATACAAATATATGTAATGTCTTCTTCTGAATTTTTTTTTTCAATATTTACTCCGACTAGTTTGCTCAGAATACTAGTAATCGGCTCAGTTTTTGATTCTTCTCGTATTTTTCCGATTTGAATCATGTGAGTTATTACCGAATTTATTGCTAATATTAAAATGTAAAACATCTGTAGCTTGACAAAAGTATGATCATTTATAATTTCAAAATGTAATATCCAACCAGTGGAACCATCTTCTGATAAAACATACGTATTATCAGTTTTTTTTTTATTGTATAATAAATACTTTGATAAACAATCCCATTATATATACATTTCTGATATATCATTCTATCTTCGGGTTTCAACGTATAATGTGATTTATTTTTTATTACTGTTACTTTATCTGCTGTACAATAAATATTTTTGATAAATTTTTTGCGACAAACTATTTCCTTACATAAAATCCATGTCCATGATTCTCCATTGTCATTAGAATTTAAAATATCTTCATAATTATTTTTCCTCAATATACAATTTGCTACTTGATCTAGTACACCCTTAGGACTTGTAATGAAAGTTTTTAATTTAAAGATATTGCTTTCGAATGGATAAGCTGAGTTTCCCCACAATGGTCCATTTTTTCGTGTGCTACTTACTATATGAAGTAATGAATGAACATTAAAAGTCATGAATTCATCACCATACAGTATTTGGCAATCTTCCACAAATCTTAATAAATCTATTTTACACTGAACGAGATCATCGTCAGTAATACGCATAGAAAGTAATTTATGAACTGATTTGGCTAACAAACAAAAAGACTGTAGAGCTTCATCATCTAATATACCTGATAAGCACGGAATACTATAATGTAAAAGCCAAGACCTCCATTCTGTGGCTTTCCATTTACTTTTATCTGATAACAATCGAGGTACACGATGAATTTCCTTTACTGGATGAATCTTAACTAAACGATTATTGATAGTATTACAGTCTGCAGAATTAAGAAAACCTGTACTCGTCCATCTATCCCAGAGTTGCCGTCCAACACCTAATAAAATTCTATGCATGTATTCGCATGGAAATCCCCAAACACAGTCGAACCCTCGTAAATCACTCAATATTGATGAACTTTTTACACCATGAACAATAATTTTGTTTGATTTATTATTAGATTTTTGCTGTCTTACACGTAATTCTATTTCCCTCACATTTTTTAAATAACTTTTATGAGTACGGTCTTCAATAGTTTCTGAGGTTACTAAATATCTCATGCTGCCGTGTGCATAGCGCCAACTACATCCGTCATATCCATTAAATTGGATTCTATTTTGCATGAATGACCTAGCGACAGAATCAACTGGCATACTTAATACCATGATATAGATAATTTCTTTCTCTTCATTAGCATTCACAATTTCTACTCCACTCTTCATCAGTTTCTTCATCTAATCAACGAAATATTGTAGATATAATTTCATGAAATCAGGAGTTGGTTCAACTGTGGTATACCACAAAGTTTCAAGAAGTATAATTTTAAATCGCAGATTTGCCGGTAGTTCATTAATTATGCACTCCAACGGCCAAAAACTATATTTTCCACTGTGAAATTGTGGAGCGCCATCAGTATTAACATTTAATGTTAATACTATTTTATTAGATGCTTCTTTTGATTTCATAAATTTACAATGGTATCGGTCGCCATCATAGATATCAATGATATCCATATTTTTATCTTCTCGTTTTCTTTTAATACGATCAATATTATCATAAATTTTTGATTGTAAATCAATATTCGACAATAAAGACTTGATTTGGTACTCCAAATCAATAGTCAAAAACCAATTATTAAAAGAAGTACTTAGTATGAATTGCTTTTGCATTCATTACAAGCTACTTTTTTTTTAGTCCTTAGAGTTTTTTTGAAATTGGTTCATAAAGTGCGATATTACAAAATTTACAATGAAATACATAGCTAATGATGCCGTCTGGTGCACTAAATAATTGACTAATTAAATACTTCGAAATGTCGAGATTCTCAAAATCAGGACCCCCTAGTTTCTTCAGCACATCCAGAGTTGCTGTAATTGCTTCATCACTCCAATTAAATCTTAAAGCAAGTGCTAATACTATGTTAAATACTTCCCAAACAAATGCGTTTGATTGTGGAAACATAATCCAAGTACTCAAATAACTATCATCTGAGTCATTATGATTTGCTGGATTATTATTATTCGCAGCAACATGTTCAGAACTTGATCGAGGTACATGAGCATCATTATTGTCATTACAGCTACTTTGTAATATTGTGGATTCACTTTCATTATCTTCAGATTCTTCGTCAGAGCTTGATTGAGATGTGCATGGATTGTTATTGTCGCTACAGCTACTCTGAAATCTTGCAAACTCTTGATCTTCATGATTATTTTTGTCATTAGAACTTGACTGCAGAATTTGCTGTTCGTTTTTATTATTACAGCTATTTCTAGATGTTATTGATTCCTCTGCTTCGCTTTCATATTGTTGATCTACGTAAAATAAAGTAAGATAACTTCATCCATATTTATTATTCAGTTTATAATAATGAAGATACATAAAATGATATATAAAAAGTGAATGACATTACCTAAATAACTATTGGATATTCTTGTACCTGTACGTGCTCGCTTTCCACACTGATAAGTCATGATTTTTACACTTTTTTAAATCTAAATCAACGTTGCCATCTCTACAATTTCATTTACCATTTCATTGACTAAATCGTTGCAAAAATCTACGATAATTTTATCAAATGAATAATCAGTACGTTAATGATGATTTAATATTTTTTTAAATACAATTAATGATGTTACAAATATTTTTAATTAATTACTTGATACCTAAATGATATATTACGAGGTAGATTATTGCAACAATCTAATTAGAAGACAACCTGAATTACTGAACGGCTGCAGCCCCGGCTCACCCTCAAACCTGAGGGAGTCGGGTGTCTGTAGGATAAACCCATCTAGTCAGACCCCAGGTGGGTCGGAGCCCTGGGATCCCTGGCCAGACACTTCTGACGAATTGCAAGATGATAATATTAATAGCTAATAGAATTCATTCGAGGCTTCCATAGATCAATTAGATTTCCAAAATTAAGAAAAGGACAATTGCACTTAGAAATAAAATGGGAAGAAAACGTGTAAACCACTGCAATGATTTATGAGTGTGTAAAAATTAGACTCTTAAATAGGTAGTCTGTACTTGATAATCACATGATTTACGATCAATTAAATGAAAGATTTTTTCCACGAAACATTTTTAAATATCTGTACGGTCTCAAGAAGTAAGAGAAACCGGATCCCTTAGAAGCTTCTTTGGTAAGGCTCTAATCATAATAGGACATGTTTCAGTGTCAAAAAAAATTATGAGAGCGAGAAAGCTGTTAGATTTGGAGGGCTCGATTATTGCTATCATTTAGAATGTTTTGTGAAACTTTAATGTGATTTAGAATTTTTTGGAGTAGGAAAAAAACTTCCTGGATTAAAAATGTAGAAGTCAGAGTCTCGTGAATAAACAACTCGTGAGTAAGTGAGTCTCGTGAATAAACAACAGCCATCGACAAAACTAAATCTTTCATCAGTATCTAAAAAAGTTAAAAAAAAATTAGTTGATCCTGCGTGTGACTTCGATACCTTAACTAATGATTGTCACCACCCGGACTTCGCTGTAACAAGCTTCGAAGATCGTCAAACGATCAAGCTTTAACGGTCGTCAAACTTGATGATTCTTAAATTTATCTAATATTAGCGGGAAAATATATTTGGATTTATAACAATATATGTTCATGATTTTATTTCATTGTAAACCTAAAATAAACCGTTTAACATAATATGGTCATTTTCTTTTCGTTATGCAAAGTGTTTTGTTTCATATCGGTTGATAATAATAAGAAATATTTTTTTAATTTTTACAAGTCCACGGATACACGGTTGAAAAAGATGTTTTTAACGGAAATCTATTAGCCACGGGTTCACGGATACACGGGTACACGGTTGGAAAAGATATTCATATCGAAAATTTTATTTACCACGGATACACGGGTACGCAGTTGAAGAAAATACATGGACACCCGTGTTTCCGTGTAGGGGCAGTTAAAAAACGGTCATATTTCCCCGTGTAGTCATTTCCGTGTTCCCGTGTTTTCCGTGTATGGTCACTCTAGACACTGCGCAGAGTATGCCAAAAGTGGCAGAGCCTCATGTCGTTTTTGTAATGGAACTATTGAAAAAGATTCTTTGCGAATTAGCAAACGAGTACGAGTATGTTGAAAAGTTTGTTGAATTATATGTGCCAAAAATTTTATTTTAATTTTTTAACATGCATAATAAAACAATTTTATTCTATTCTTAGAGTTCTTATTTCGATAATATGAGTGAACATTGGTATCATGTCGATGGTATTTTTTCGATTCCTCTGAAGCCTGCATCTGTTGCATTAATTGGTAATTTTGATAACATTCAATGGAACGACCAGGAACTTCTGAAACAAAAAGTAGGTAAGTATAAATGAAAATCCAATATTAATTATTGTAATAATTGTAAAGAAATGTCATAATAGAATAAATATTTTACTTGTAATTTTACATTAATAACAATATTAAAATTATTAGTTGTAATATTTTAAGGCCAACATGGAGTTCAAAAATCTTGAATATCGTATGAAAAAGCTAGGTAGAAAAATAGAAAAAAAAACGTTGCCTATACGTATGTTGAAAACATAGTAGATAAGTTATTAACAATAAAAATATTTAAATAACTAACGCATTCACGATACATTTGGCATACCCCTGATATGGTTTTTTCATCGAATTTTTAGATTTTTATAACATCGTTAAACTAAATTTTTAAAACTTTTTCCTTATATGAAATTTTATATCTTTTTGGTAGCAAAAAAAATTATTAAAACATAATGTTTTTTAGAAAGTGAAGAAATGAATTTAATTCAATTTTAATTATTTAATAAAAATGTATTAGCTTTAATATTTCTATTTTATTGTAATAATTATCAATTTAAATTTTCTATTTCAGGAAGAAGGCGCTCTGAACCAACGAAAGGCACCTCAAAGGTGATGGTTGTTTCCCCAATAACTCTCAAACGACCAACATTAGACGATTTTGACAACTATAGAATCGAATACGCTCGATCTAGTGATACAGAATGTTACTGTAAAGATTTAATCGAAGAAGGTGAGATTCAAGTCTGCAAAAAAGAAGAAGATACAGGACTTTTTGTAGATTGGCATCATCTTCGATGTTGGGCTGATCTTCGAGATGATTTCAAATTTTTTTCATCAGGAAGTTGTCTTCCTGGATTTCATAATCTGGATAAAAGAAACCAAGCTATTGTTTTAGAAAAACTTCCACCAGTCAATAATGAAAATCTACCTCCTGCAGCCAAACGCGCACATCTGAATACCGTAAAAACAGCAGGAATGAATGATATGGATATTAAAATGATGATTCAGAATGAAAAATTCTTCAATATGAGAAATAAGTTGGAAAATCAGAAAGTTACTTAGGAGGATATGCTTGCTAAGGAGGATAATACAATAATCAAAGGTGGGCTAGATCTCTTGATGATTTAAGAGATGTAGTTGCCGACCGACTAGCTTTTGGATCAGTAAGTGAATGTCAACAATGTTCTGGAAGAAGAAAATTCATTTCTGGTTTCGGATATGTATGTACCCAATGTGATGACATTAGTAAAAGCCCTCCAAAAAGTAAATTTAAAATTCCTCTTAATTTAAAAGAAAAATATGAATTTCTTAAATTTTTGACATGATGGAGTTTAAGCAATCTGATTGTCATGAAATTATTGATCGTGATAAGCTGACAGACTCAGTATACTATAAGAATTCTATAATAGATCCAAAAACGGATTTTCAAGGAGTTGCCAATGTTTATCAGTGTAACGGCACAAAATATGTTGCTACTCTTGGATTCACAGATATTAAAGCCGGTTATAATTCCTTTTACAAGCTACTAATTTTGCAATATTGTAACCAAGAAAAATACTCTTTTTTTCGTAGTTGGGGCAGAACCGGTACCCAAATAGGAAGTTCAAAAGTGGATATAATGCCGCTTGATATGTGCATAACGATGTTTGAAACTGTATTTTTTGAAAAAACTGGAAAATATGGAGTAAACGATTTCAATTTAGCAAACATCCGTATAAAATGCACCTAATAAATCCAAGATGGTGTAGATTTCACTCAATTAACGAATCTCAATTCACAAATAAAAAGTAAATTATAGGTAAAGATACAAAATCTCATGAATTTAATTTTCAATATAAATGTTATGAACAATTTAATGATAGATTTCACAATTGATATAGACAGAATGCCTTTGGGAAAATTATCCCAAAATCAAATAGAGAAAGCTTACAAAGTATTGCAAGAACTTCAGGATTTAGTTTTGTGTAGTACTTCTACTAAAACAGCATTTGTTGATGCATCCAATAGATTTTACACATTAATTTGGTATTACTGTGCCACCAATTATCGATAATACGACTATGATTAAACAAAAATGTGACATGCTAAATGCATTAATCGACATAGAAATTTCCTATAATCTTATTAATCATCAATCTAATAAGGATCAACATCCTCTAGATGCTCACTACGAAAAACTTAATACTGAAATTGATATTCTTGACAGCGATAGTGAAGAATACAAAATGATTGAAAAATATGCAAAAAATACACACGCTCATACTCATTCGGATTATACATTGCAGATTGAAAATTTTTTTAAAATCGAACGCCATGGCGAAGCTAATAGGTATCAACTTTTCGAAAGGCTCCATAACAAAAAGCTTTATGGCATGGATCACGTACAACGAATTTTGCTGGAATCTTATCTCAAGGCTTAAGGATTGCGCCTCCAGAAGCTCCAACTAGTGGTTACATGTCTGGAAAGGGGATTTATTTCGCAGATATGATATCTTAATCAGCTAATTATTGTTTTGCTGACAATAAAAACCCTACTGGTCTCCTATTACTTTGCGAAGTTGCTTTAGGTAATATGTATGAAAAGCATAGAGCATCCCCGAACTTTAGATTACCTCAAAATAAAGATTCTACCTTCGGTAGGGGAAAAACTTTTTCACATCCAAATGAATTGTATAGGTTCGTTAATGGAACTGAAGTTCCTTATGGAACTCCAGTTTACGACTTGGATGCAACTGATTTACAATTATTGTATAATGAGTATATTGTATACAATCCTGCTCAAGTTAGAACTCGATATTTAGTTCAAGTAAAATTTAATTTTAGATCTTAATTATAAACTTATTCATACTTTTGGAATTAACCTTCTAAATGGCCAAATAAGGGAAAACTTTTCGCAGAAATAGAGTAAAGTAAATATTGTCTAATTTTCAAAAGCTATGGCTTAAATTGTAAGAATACAAGTATTTCAATAACGAAAAATATAACAGTTTTATAATTATTATAAACAATAAATACTTAGTTAAATTTGCCAAAGTTTCAATAATTAAAAACATTTATTTACTGTACAAATATTTACTCTACTTAATTTATCTGCTTAGAAATCTTTAATTTTGATATAGCTGATAAGTTTTTTTTTTCATTGGTTACAATTTGATCAATAATTACCTAAACTATCACGAAATTGTTGCATGTGATGGAAAAAAATTAGTCAGAAACTTCATTTAAATTCCTATGTTGGCATTAAATTTTAAGTTCATTTTTCCTCTCATCAGTGTAAATGTTTGAAATAACAATATTATGTTGTATATTATTTATATTATATAAAGAAATTTTAGTTTAATAATTTTAAATTATCGTTAGTTCAGTATCAGAAAATTTTCTAAAATAGTTGACATATTTTTAAACATAGTATTACATTGTTAAATATTAGTTATAATTTTAGAAAAAGTTACTATAAGACAAAATTTATATTTGTTGAAAATATATTATAGTTTTTCTATTTTTATAGTATCCAAAAAATATTATTACCTAATTTCGATTTTCCATGATATTACATTCTATTTATATATGAAAATTGCAAAGAATTTGTATGTAATGTTAAACAAATATTTTTTATTCAAAGAAATAAATAAATTGATGTTGTGTATGTAAAAATATCACGGTAATTTAATGAACTTTATAATCTGAGAATTTATTGATCAAACACTTAAAAACATTAGTTTGAAACCTATGGAGTCTTAGTAAGTTTTTCAATAAACTCTTTAAAGCATTTATTTTTAATTAACTAGCCACACATAAACAAACATGCCGGCAAAAAAAAAAAAAGGAAATAAATTAGCAAAAATGAGTGATGAAGAGAGATTGAGATATCTTCAACATCGAGCTGAAGTTGAATTAGAAGCTAAAAGACGTAAACAACAGCTTATTGCTGCATTTGCAAAAAATAAATTAAGACGGGAAGAAGGATTTTTTCGACTTAATACTTCTAAAATTAATGAACAATGGAGATTTCATTTGAGACAGATTAAGTGTAAAGAATTATATGATGAAGTAGGGTATCTTTGGAAAAATTTTGACTATATTTTACGAACTAAAAATGCTATTATTAAAACACTGTATGAAGATTTAGAAAAATCTGATATCAATCATCGAAGGTTACAAGAAGTTCATATAGAAATGATTGATAAGTTAATTAAAAATCACAAAAGAAGTTTAGAATCCTTACATGAACACTACATAAAATCGGTTATGTTGATAAAATTTGGAGAAATCCGTGAAATGAACCAAGCTCAAGAAAAGCTACATGATGGCTGTGAACATATAGAAATAATTTTGTATGCACAACAAAAACTTATTGATGATAAATTGATGATAACAAGAACACGAAATGCAATCAATACATATAATATTGAATATACTGTAAGTATGATTCAAAGCAAAATATTAACAGAATAATTTAGTGATGAAAAAATACTCATTAGGTTTTTTCCAGAAAATTGAAGCTGTTTTAGAAATGAAACAACAAATTGGTACCAAAATGATTGAACATTGGAGAAAATTTAATAAAATAATTTCAGGATATCAATATGTAACACTAGACAAATGGAAACAGTATGAAAACTTGAAGACATTAGATGAAGATCATAAACGTGAAACAACCAATTTCCCTCAATTATTGTCAGTTCTCAATATTACTATTGAATCACTCAGAAATCGAGAGAACGCTTTAACCGATGAAAGAAATAAAATTATAATTAAATTGAAAAAGGAAATAGAAATGTTAAGGGCCCACATTTTCAAGCTTAGACAAAAAATAAATATAGATCAGGCAATGAATAAAATTCAACTAAAAAGATTAACTGTTATTAGTAATAAAGTTATTGAAAAATTAGAAAAAGTTGATCAAAAAAGTCACGCGCTCAAAGTGATGATAAATATTTGTTCAAATTTTGAACCTCTTATAGTATATAATGATAGGTATATTCTCGAACAAGTGGATACATTTTTACAGGATGAAGGAGATGTAGACTTAATAATAAGTCCTTATGAGCAACTTGAAAAATTTTGGAAGCAATTCAGCTATATAAAAGTTAAAAATTTTTTAATAATAAAGCAATATAATCAATTAATAGCGGAAAATCAAAAATTAAAACAATTTGTTCGTTCTTATTTCAATTCTGGTACACGATCATCGACTGCTAAATTATTATATTAAAACAAATTACTCTCAAATAAATAAAGATAATAATAAAAAACAAAAAAATAAAGTAATACTTGAAATGAATCTTTATTCTACTTATTAGACAATATTATCAGATTTTACGAAAATTATAGTAATAACAGTCTACTTTTAACGCTGAGTAAAAATACCACCTCCAAGAGCTAAATATTTATAAGGTCTTTCCCTTATTCGTCCTTTGACTGGATGAAAGAAGATTTTTTCTCGAGGCGCCATATTTTCAGTTTCTAAGTAAATATCAAAACATGTTCTAAGTCGATGGAGTTGATTTGATAGAATTGGAGGTCTATCCCACATCACATTGACTTCTCGTTCAATATCACGTACAATATCTAGCGATGATGTTATTGAAGAACTGATATTGACAGTAATCACCGCGGGTACTTTTGGATAATCTGGTTTTATAGCAATATGTGCAATTAGGTCATCTGTAACAGATTTTTTTTCTACATTAATCCATAAAATTAAGTGAATAAAAATATTACACATATGAGTTTATTTTCTTTATACTTACTAGTTCCACGACGGAGCACAGCCTCATAAAAAATGTCTGTAGGCAGAACAAAATGTTTAGAGATTTTCTGAGTGTCAGGATAGTTGGAATAACTTCTCCAAGATATGATTGAAAATTTATGTAGGTTTGTTGATATTTTTGTAGGACTTAAATCAGTTCCATTACTAGATACCGGTAAATTACCAGACTCTAATTGACGAATTTCATTACAGAGATCTAATCGTGCTTTAACTCGACGTTTTATTTCCTTCAAGATACTATCAACACTATTTTTAGAGAGCTGATGGTGTGTAACATTATTTTCAATATTTATATCAGATATAAAATTTAATCCTGCCATTCTTTGAGTCCATTTGTATGGAGTACCAAGACCAAGAGATGAAAAAGGTATGGCGTTAAAGCGCATTAATTGATAACTGTTAGCGGGATTTGGACTTTCTGTACCAGTATCCTTTGGATATAATTCTCGAAGAATAGATTCAGAGTTAAGCATGTCTTCTGTTGATGCATTGTTAAGTTCACCTATATCTAAGCGAGATTCTACTGTGATAATTTTTAAGCATGTCAAGTAGTAAAAACTTAATGTCATTTTTGTATCGCTATTAATGTTAATAATGATCATTACACTTAAAGGATGTTTTTGTAAGATTCTCAACTTTTTCTCTTCTTCCCTTGCCTCTTTAGATAATCGATGATGACGTTTTTTATGAACTGGAATTTCATCTGGAACATTTTCAGACTGAATTTCTTGGTCTGAATCTGAATCTTGAATTCCTTCATTATTGTTGAGCCTTTTAGCATCGTCTTCATCACCTTCCACTGTCACAATTAATGAGTTATCATATGCATCACGATATGCTATGGCTTTAGCATAGAGCACATACAAAGATGATGGTAACAACGATGCTTTTTGATATTCTTTGTGAACTTTATCAATAGGAAGTCCTAGACTATTCTGAAGAGGTTTACTTGCTTCTAATATTATTCGTAATTGAGGTCCAAGATTATCAAGACGTTGTTGTTTAGACTCAATATTTTGAGCGACACTTTTTTTGTTTTCTGTCAATTCGTCACAAAGAGATGCAAGTTGCTTCCTTTGAGTTAATTCCCATTCTAAACGAGCAAGACGTAATTTGTGTGCATCATTTTTTGTTATGTTTGGTTGAGAAATACTTTCAGGTGCTTCTTTATAAAATTCTTCAATGGGTACAAGTTCAATCAATTCATCTTTTGATCTAAAAAATTGCAATATAAGTTTTAGAAAAATTTTTCAGAAAAATTCTGAAGTTTACTTTTAATTAAAATATTTACTTGAATTGTAAGCACTTAATTACTTCTTTTTTTAAATGCATGACTTCATAAAGCAAGTTTTGCAGCTGGAGATGTCTGCTATCGACTCCACTTTTAGCTATCGTTAGAGAATCTCTAGCAAACTTAGTTCTAAACTTTTCCATTCTATTAAGTTTTTTTAATTCAACAAATGCTAATGCTGTTTTTATTTGAAGCTCATGAATCTCATCCTTTGCCTAAAAGTTAAAAAAATAATTGCTTTATTGATAAACAATGTAAGTTACTATAAAAATAAATTATATTGTTTTTCAACCTTTGGATCATTGCTTGTTTTTAACTTGGCTATTTCACTCATAGCTTCCCTAATACTGTCACATGTTGAGAGAAATATTTCAGAGTCTTTTTCTGGTGAACGTTTTAGTGCTTCTTCCTCTTCGAAGGTTATGGTCATCTACGAAAAGTAAAAATAATTCGAGAAAAACCGTTAATATAATAATCATAATTATAATATCAATAAAAATTGAACAATGAATTTTAATTCATAAACATAATTGTTAAAAACGATATATTTTAAATAACAATTATGAAAATTCCTAACCTTATACATATCATTTTCCTTATTAGTTATTGTACTTGCATTGCTGCTATTACTATTAATAGATTTTCTTCTTTTTTTTGCATTTTCGGTATCACTTTCTTTAGTCATGTTGTATTGAATTAAAAGGTACAAGTTATTCTAAAAATTTACAATTTTAAGAAACGTTAGAAAGAAAGAAGAATTATGTATACACACATAAACTTACAAAGCTATTATAATGTATGACACATGTCCGATGTTAATCAAATCTAAATAGCTACAATAAATAATTTTCAAAACTTGATAATAATATTAATGAATAAAACATAAAATATTTTATTACAAGGAAAAAAATACCGATAACCTAAAAAAAATTCTACCTTTGACCCCGACGTGATTTGAACACGCAACCTTCTGATCTGGAGTCAGACGCGCTACCGTTGCGCCACGGAGTCATCTTTAAATTAAACAGAACAATAATTAATTGTATTATTGACACAAGTAACCTTGTAATATGTTATTATTATTAATAACGAAGAAAAAAAAACTATACGGAATATTTAACACTTAATATGGATAAAAAAATTATTCATATGTATGTAGTAAATAAATTTATGCTCCATGAAATCATATTAAAATTCCATAGTTTAATAAAAGAACATGATCAGTTTCGACGCGGGATATTCAAATATCTCTTAAGTTGATTTATGTTGTGTAATTGTATCATCACTATTGTAATCGTAAAATAATCGCAGAATTTTAATGAAGAGGTGGGGAAAATAAGTAAATTCATTACTTCGTCAAATCAGTCAAGTACAGAGGCAATTTTAAAACAGCGTAAAAAGAGTGAAATAACTTTAACTATTTAAATTAAATTCAGTGAAGGTAAATTTATATAAATTTTACAATAAAAATGCTAGCGATTAAATTGCAATCACTACATTGATATTATTATATCGATTTCAGTCATAAAAACCGATAGTTTAAAGTTAAATTCAATGCAAGTTAATAAATTGCACTTACACAATGACGGTAAACGGTAAAGATAACATGATCATCACCGATAAGACGGTAAAATCACCAGGTATAATAATTACGTATCAATTAATTATTTTTAATTTAAATTTTACTAAATGATAATTGAAAATGCAAATAAGTAAATTCAATTTTGAGTTGGTAATTTTTTGAGAAATTATTGTTAAAAATAAGTTGTCCAGTGAATTGAATTTCTATAGAATGACCGAGTCATAGAGAAATCAAAGAAAAATAATCAACTATTGTGCGATATCAATTTAGATTTGTGTAATCATTTGAGCTTTGTTATTCTAAGTGCATTTGATAAAAAATAAAAATTATATACTATATTGAATGAAATTTTTTATCAATTTGTTATTTTTTTTTTTTCTCGATAAGGTGGTCTTGGAATCAGACATTTACAATGTTTGTTGCTATTTTTTGGTGTGACGATTGCTTATGGAAATCGTCTTTGCATGTCTGTTGCCATCATTGCAATGAAAGGCGAAGAAAAAGTAAGTCTACTATTTTGTAGAAATTAAAATATATAACTAATAAAGATGCCTGAAATACGGCTAAAGAATTGTATTATTTACAATAATTCGATGAAGATCAATTTAAATCTTATTTTATAACGATCTCAAGTTTATAAATTATCATTAAATAACGTTTAAAAGTTATAAAAAATCTATCTGAAAGTTTAAATCAACTAATTTAAAGTATTTGTTTAACTATTGTTTAATTATTCAAGTGGCTTCCGGCATTCAACAGTTGTTTATTACTTTTTTCCCTAAAGACTATATGTAAATTATGAAAAAATCTTTTTCAAAAAAATTAAATCGAAAGTAATAAATTTTTTTACTTTATAAGATTTTAAAACGATTTAATTAATCAAGTATTTACTGACCTTAGTATTATGATAAAAATAAGTAAGATAGCGTAATTAAAATGATCAGAAGAGTATTTAATCAATTAGAATCAACACAATATAATGTATTTATAGGAAAATGGATTAAATTCCGCAAATGGTGGTATCGTGTTGAGTTCTTTCTTTTGGGGCTATACATTGATGCAAATACCATCTGGATATTTTGCCAAAGAATGGAGTGCAAAGTTAATTTTAGGCTGGGGAGTATTGATCAATGGATTATCATGTATTCTAGTACCATTTGGTAACGATCATGGTGGTTGGCGAGTTATTTGTGCTTTTAGAGTCATCATGGGCCTGAGTCAAGCTTGTCTTCTTCCTTGTGTGCATACTCTTTTATCAAAGTGGGTTCCACCACGAGAAAGGGGGAGATTAGGTAGTTTAACTTACTCAGGTGCTCAATTTGGAACTGTTGTAAGTTATCCGATATCTGGACTATTGGTACAATACATGGGATGGAGAAGTGTTTTTTATTTTTTCGGAGTTGCTGCTATTTGTTGGTCTATTATTTTTATTCTCTATGGATCAGATTCACCAACCAATCCTACTCATTCATGGGTACTTAATTGCTGCATCATAAGCGAACCCGAGAAGAAGTATATTGAGAGTAGCTCTGGAAATAAATCAACAATAAAAGTAAGCATACAAAGCTGACATTTATTAGAGATGATGAATAAATAAATTTATTGGTGGAAAATTTTCACTGGAATGTAATGACTCATTTATGATAAAATTTTTATTAATTAAGATTAATTTATTCATTCATTTCTTGAAATATCAATATATTTGATTGACGATAATAATTTAAATTTTTTTCATGGTAGAAAAATAATTATTAATATCATTATTTATAATTAATTGAGAAAATTATTATTAATTAATTTTTATCTCTATTTTCATGATAAACTTTTTGTTTATTTTACCAATCTTGCTCATTCTCAAGAATGATTTCTTTCATATAATCAACAGTTTAAAGCTTAATTATTTGATGTAAAATTGTAACAATTAAAAAAAATGATTATAGAAAAATTTAAAAACACCATGGGGACGTATTCTTTCATCAACGCCGTTCTGGGCTTTAGCAGTGGCTCATTGTGGTCAAAACTGGGGTTTTTGGATGTTATTAACAGAAATGCCTACTTATATGGCACGTGTTCTTGACTTTGATTACGAAGAGGTAAAAATTTAATTATTATTAAGAAACAACAAACAGTTTATAAAAACTTGATAAATCATTTTAGAATGGTTTAATATCGGCGCTACCATATCTGACGATGCTGTTATTGACATTTCCAGTGAGTTGGTTATCAGATTGGATACAAAAGAAAGGCGTATCAAGAGGTTTAACTCGAAAAATTTCCAATTCCATCGGTCATTGGGGCCCAGGATTAGCATTGTTCGGATTGGCTTTTGTTCCAAGGAACATGAAAACTCTTGCAGTTGTTATGTTAATAATTGCCGTAGGTTTGAACGTTGGCTCTCTATGCGGATTTCAACTAAATCATATCGATTTAAGCCCAAATTTTGCTGGACTTCTTATGTCAATTACTAATTGTTTAGCTTCAATTATATCAATTCTTGCTCCGTTAATTGTTGGACATATTGTTACGGAAGAAGTAATTTGATTTTTAATTGTTTTTTATCTATTCGCATTTTGCATACATATTAATGATTATTTTTATATTCCAGTCAGATGAATTTCAATGGCGAATAGTATTTTATATGTCGACTGCAATATATTTTTTGGGAAATTTAGTATTTATTATTCTTGGATCCGGAGAAGTTCAAAAATGGGATGATCCATTCCTTAATACTGGATCAATTGAATTGTCTGGAAAAATTTCAACAGTATCCGCTGATGTTACAGCAACATTTTAATATTATAAACGATTCATTATTTCTTTTAACAAATGATTATCATCATGAGCATTATTAAATATTATTTTTTAAAGTCAAATACCAAGTTATTATTACTAAAAATACCTCTCTAATTACTCAAATAAAATCTAGTTCATTTAAATAAAGTTAGTTAAACAATGATCAACTCTTGTATGTCATTAATTGATTGTAAATCAAACTTTTTATCAATTGCAATCAACTGATATGTATAGATTAATGGAAGATATCTCACAAAAAGTTAATAGCAATAAAAATATAAAATCAGGCCAAAAATGTTTGTGTCTTCTCCACCAACTATGAACATCAACTTGCTCGTGATTAGAAAGACAAGCATTGGCAAAATACCTTGGAAATCAACCACGTAATCGGCGAAACGACTGGAGGGGAACTTTTCGTACATATAGAGTGCCATAAACATCATTGACGCGTTTAATCTTTTGGAGTCATTGCCTAGATCGTAACGACGATTGGAAGACGATAGAGCAGGCAAAATCTGCACGTGAGAGGTTGTGGTTGAAGAAGTTAAAATTATCGTTGGTTCACCATTGGAAAAACAGTACTCAATATGACTCCAGGAATCCACAAAAGAAGAATTTCAAGGGCGGAGAATATGAAGGATCCATTAAATCGACCTAAAGGTAGTTAATTCTTATCTGCCACCAATACTTTATTAAATTTGCTAAACTTCCAATAATTAAAAAAACATTTGTTTACAATCTATTTACTAATTCGAATCAATTTATCAGCAAAGAAATATCTTACAATTTTGATCTAAATGATAAAATTTTTTCTCATTGATTATAATTTGATAGACAATTACATAAACTGTCGTATAATTATTTCATGTAATTGTGGCAAAATTGCAGGAAATTTCATTCAAACTCCTACATTGATACTAAATTCTATTCTATTACAAAAAATATCTCATTAGTAATTACAATCTTGTTGATGTCTGGAAACTTGAATGATTTAATCTATTTTTATTCTCAAGTGCAAATATTTGAAATTCCTTCTTGATAATATTTTATTTTTGCTACAGCATCAATAGGATGTCGACATGTCCAGGTCCTTATGTTAACCTTTGGATTTTTCTGCTGTTATGCTGTTAGAGTTGCCTTATCAATTTCACTGGTGGCTATGGTGAAAGATAATTTAGATAATCCAGAATTCAAACGTTTTGATTGGAACAGTAATATTCAAAATTGGATCCTCAGTTCTTTTTTCTGGGGTTACGTTATAACACATATACCCAGTGGTGAATTGGCTCAACGACTTGGAGCTCAAAAGTTTTTCTGCTTTGCTGTGGGACTTTGTGGCCTTCTAACAATGTTTATTCCCGTAGCAGCAACGTACGGTGGTTGGCAATTAGTTATTGTCCTCCGAGTGGCCACGGGCGCGTGTCAAGGTGTGGTACCACCATGTATACATTCCATTCTGTCTAAATGGGTACCAGTGGAAGAACGAGGAAGAGCTGGTAAGTTTTTAAGACACGTAATAATGAAAACCTTCAATAACTGATGGTCAAATTAATATATAAAAGGAAGCTGCACGTATTCTGGAGGTTGGTTTGGAAACGTGATTGCTCTATTAAGCTGCGGCATGATCTCAGGTTCGTCATTAGGATGGCCAGGCAGTTTCTACATCTGGGGGAGCATCACTATATTTTGGGCGGTGGTATACTACTTTATAGGCAAAGAATCACCAGCAGATCATCCCAATATACCTTACGATGAAAAAGAATACATTGAAACTAGTCTTGGAGTTACAGAAACTGTCGAAGTAAATATTCTCTTGATTTTTTATTCCTATTTTCCTTCATTATAACTTTTTTACAGCCATTAAAAACACCTTGGATTCCCATCTTGACCTCAGTACCAGTCTGGGCTCTATTGATTGCCCAATGTTCTCAAGCCTGGGGATTCTGGATGCTCCTGACAAAAACACCAACATATATGGATAATGCACTTGGCTACAAAATTGAAGAGGTAAAATTTCTTGTTGATACTTTTTGGAAGTGATATCCATCTCATATTTTGTGGATACAATTAAATTATTGTTTTAAATTGATCGAGGTCATTGCAATAAACAGTACTTGATTAGAAATCACCTAATCAATTTTATCGAATATACGTGCAAGGTTCTTTTGCTATCCAGTCATCAGTATGAGTGTAACAAGGTTACAGATGATAGTTCATCAACATTGTAGTCAATAGTGTATGCGAAAAATTATTGAGGCGACATAATATTTGCATAATGACGAAGAATAATGAAAAAACCTTGAAATTGTCTACTAGGTCATTCCTTCTCAGCTGGTTGATAAGGGTCAAGATCAACCGGAAAAAGCATGCGTGATGTGTATACATATCCTTATATCTATACATGATATTTGAATTGATAAATCTTTTACAGAACGGTGTATTCTCGGCGTTGCCGTATTTGGCAGCATGGTTAATAGGTTTTCCAATTAGCTTCGCATCGGACAAATTAGTGAAAAAAGGCTATGTGTCATTGCAAGCTATGAGAAAAATAGCTAATACAATAGGAGAATTTATACCAGCTGCTGCACTCATTGGTCTCAGTTTTATTACAAGCGAACATCGTAACATTGCCGTTGCTGTACTCATCGTATCTGTAGGATTTAATGTTGCTGTCTTTAGTGGCCATCAGATGAATCACATGGATCTTAGCCCGAACTTTGCAGGCACATTGATGGGTATTACGAATGCTACTGCTAACATATGCGGTATTCTAGCTCCACTTATTTATGGCATCATAGTTTCAGATCCGGTAAATAAAAAATATATGATTTATATATAAGTCGAGTATTACTTAATACTATTTCAGGTTTCTTATAACCAAACAATTCATCAATAAAAAAATTATTATTTTCAGACTAATATTACTCAATGGAGGAAAGTTTATTTACTTTCAGCAGCAATTTATATAATTGGTAATTTAGCATTTGTATTCTTTGGCAAAGCGACAGTACAGCCGTGGAATGATGATTTAAAGAAAACACAATTAATGAATGGAAATTTCGAAATTAAAAAGCCAGAAAAAAAAAATGAAAAAAATACTCTTAGTCATAGTATTTCATATTCTCAAAATACTCAACAAGATCTCAAATAACTTACATTTCTTTATCGCCACAATGCAAATGTTTCTATTTTTTATAAGTATTTATACTGTAAATAACTTTTATTTATAAGAATAAAGTCACTAATGTGTATAAAAATTTATTCATCTTTTATATATTCGTGTGAATTAGATTGCAAAAGTGCTTTTATGATAAAAATCATTCCCATGAATGTTATGAATAATGTAACATATGTTACGTAAACTTGATGAGACAAATTCCCGACAGGAATTATCCAAGTATAGTTTCCAGTCTTCTGTAACAATAACATCAACAACATTAGTTGTTATCCTTTATCTAATCTTTTGATAGTTAAATCACTTAATCTGTTAACCGTGGTATATGGAATTTCCCGCCATTTTAACGCTAATTCTACACAGGGCTGACAGAGATCAATTATGGATACTGAGTATTCCCTAATACGTTGTTTACATCCAAAAAGCAATTTTGGTTTTGAGAGGGTTACATTGATATATTCTTCATTATAACGTGCTCTTTGATATCTTTGATGAAGTGTTAATTTAAATTCATTCGATGTAGATTTATTAGCGCAAATAGTTATTTGTTGTGGTTTTGCTGCTTCAGCAAACAATTCAACATCAGTTTCTCCAACACAACATACTTTTGTCTGCAACAGATTATTAACTCCAAATTTATTTAAGTTTATCATAAATAATGATAACAATAAAAAATAATAGCAACATTAAAAACAGTATGTATTGATAATAAAAAAATTTTAATTACTCAACAGTCACGTGTTAGATTTTGTCATTGTAGGATATTTAATTCGTCAGAATAAATTCATATACTTACATTGCCAAATTTGTCCACGTCTGAAAACTCATCAACATTGACGAATACCGCTGACGGAAGATTTAACGACAATGCAATATAGCAATCATTGTTAACTATTTCTTCAGATGTTACATGATAAATAATCGTCCTAACAAATGAAAGTAAATATTTATTATCCATTTTGTTGAATCAATTGTTTTTGAATCAAAAAAATTAACCTATGAAATCCATCGCCGTCAACACGGAAATCAAGTTGAGAATTAAATACTTTATCATGTGTTAACGTAATTGAAATACAAACTAAAATGAAAATTAATTGAATCAAATAATATTTATTGTGTGTCATTTTGTGCTAGAGTTTATTTAAAATTATTTCGATTACAAACAAGACTGTAACAACGTAAATATCTATACACCACATGGAGCATCTAGTACGTGCACTGACCAGAAGTGGCACAACAAACTAAGGACTAATTCAATTGATGATATAACAGAAATTTGCTTTTTTTAATAAATTTTTAAATAAATAATAAATAAATTTATAGTAATACACACTTAATCAAACGTAGTTTTCTTTATCCTAATTTTATCAAGACAACGATACAGCCTCTTTAAAGCGAGACTTGCACTTAATAATTTTTAATTATATAATTATTGTTTCATTGATTGGTATAAGTGAAAATGAATATTATAGTTATTATTGATTATAATAATACTAATAATTGCTAAAGCATCGAGCCATTGATCAACAATGAGCCAAAAATATATATCTGCAAAATATTCGATTAATAGCTGTTTGGTGTTGTAAATTTATTTTCTTCTATAACATATACTTATATTTTACTTATATTTTGTATGATGTACACTTATTATTATTATTCTATACTTTAATTTATATTGTGTTTATAATTGTTCTTGTTGTCAGTAACTTATTATGTTTATCATTACCATTAATTATATGAATACTATTAATGCAGTTCCATAACATTAAAGTCATGGTTCAGTTTATAGATAGATTTATATTCATAAATCTAAAAGACATTCAAATTATTAACTCCAAAACTCATCATTATTTTACTAGATTATATCAGATAAAAACACATTAATCTACAATTGATATTTAAAATAAATAAATAAAATAAATTTCATAAAACACCTGTAAACTGATTGTTTAGTATATAAGAAAATCTTATGTACCATTTTCCATTATTTCAACAACTATTGTATGACGATGAATCTTATCGTGAAACACATGATCGGTATATGCCAGCATTTACGTCTTGCAATTCACTATTTGGTATAAACTCGTGATGCCTCAGAATGAATTAAATTGCTAGTTATAATTATTAATAGTGTCTATACTTTATTATTACGCTATACTTTACGCATTTTTATACTTAAAAAATCTTTTAAACTTGTTATGT
This sequence comes from Chelonus insularis, assembly GCF_013357705.1. Lineage (NCBI taxonomy): Eukaryota > Metazoa > Arthropoda > Insecta > Hymenoptera > Braconidae > Chelonus > Chelonus insularis. The sequence continues at coordinate 246,175 of NW_023276511.1, read as the reverse complement.
TCAGATGATAAATATTGATGATAATTGATCTGGCAAAAGTATATTATGTTTTATTTTATCCACATGTTCACAATATTTCCATATTTATAATTTCCAATACGATGTGTCAACAATAACTGACATTAATACCTTGAAAACATCAATGCAAAGGCAATTATTGAGTTTAATCGTATCATATTTGTTATCTTTAGTCTTCTAAGCTCATAAATTTCATATTGATGCATTTTTACAAATTACGATAACACTTGTATTATAAACCAACAATAAAAGTTTAATCATGTATTTGTAACACGCGTCAAAAATTTTACACGGTATTGGTGATAAAATAATGTAATGTTAAATTTTATATTTACATTATTTATAATGTAATTTTACTTAATAATTCATGTATTATGGACGTAATTTATATAATAATACCATACTGCATTTTTCCATAAATGTTTAAAATAAATTAATTAAATAACGGATCTAAATATTTCAGATTGCAAGTCCTGTAATTTAGCGTACATTAAAACCTTTCACGCGAATTTAATAACCATTAAGTTGGTCTTCTGTTCTAAGTGCCATTTTGCAATTGCAAATAGTTTAATTTATTCGCTTGTAGTGTTTTCTTATTGAGGTAGACGAGTATATTCTCCAAATAGCCTCTCATAGCTTTGAGTAACGCTCAAATGATAAATTAAAAAATTTAATAAACTAAATATTTTTTGAAAAATTTTGTATTCTACTCTTTTCATTGTTCGAAAACTATCCAATTAATTTAATTTAAGCGCACTATAAATATTAATCCAACTGAAAAATTTATGATCACAAGTAAATATGATAGTTAATTCATTACTTTTAATCCTCCATCATAAATAGTAATAATTTTTTTTTATATCTTGCAAAAAAGTGTTTTTAAAATTCCAGACAACACAAAATCGAGTTTAAAAAAATTAAACCATAAATCACGTCAACTATTTTCGAACATTCTCTTTACCATGCTAATAAAACATATTTTGACTGTTATGCCCGTTTATATTAATGAATAGTTATCTATATATAATTTAAGTATTTCGAATACTGCAGAGTAAATTTACCTAGATTATCTTGCATCGTTTACACAGTAATCGACAGAATTATGATGAGAACTTTGGAGTCCAATTCACAACTCTTTTTTTTATAGGTAAATATAATGAATTAAACTAGAGGCTCGTCCAGGTCCATTTCTTCAACTGTGATATATAGACCTTCTTGTTCATACGTCGATTCATGTTTTGCCAAAACTTTTAAGAGAGGACGAAGTTTCATCCACCATTGGTAAGTTGGAATACGGTGTCTACATAATAAAATTAACATTAATATAATCATTTCATTTAATTGATTTTGCTTGATAAGTTTAAAGACTTACTCAAAATCTGTGTGATCGACAAGTTCAGCTAATGGAGTGTATCGGTATTGACGTTTTATAATACCTAACATTACTGCTGAAGTAGAGTCAGCAGCTATGACTTGACCTTCGGCATTTGTACATTTTTTTAGTTCAGTACTGAACCATTCAACGGCTTTTGCACCCATTTTTGTTCCCAAGTTACGATCGAATGGAGTTGGTGAACCACCTTGTTGCATGTGACCTGAAATATAAAAAAATAAAACATCTCTGATTCTCTATTCATTTTTATTAAAGCTGATTAATATTGAAGCGTGATAATATTATCTTACCAATAATATTTGATCGACAGCTGAATAAACCTTTTCCCTCTTCACTGAAGAGTCTTTGCATAAAATCTGTGTTATAATTGAGATTAGAATTTTCATTTCTAAGAATAAGACCCCTTTGAACCCCTTCAGACATTTTAGCAGCCATTGCAACAACATCTTGGTTTAAATCTTTGATATTAAATTTCTCTTCAAATATATAAGCTGCATCTGCACCACCTGCAAGTCCAGCAAGTGTTGCTAAATATCCACAATAGCCGCCCATAGTTTCAATAATAAAGACACGACGTTTTGTTCCTTGAGCTGATTGACGAATACGATCACAAATCTAAAATATTTATCACACATATATTCTTTTTTATCTGTAGAAAAATTCTCTATATAAAATAGCAATTATTTAATCATCGAAAGTATTATTACTTCAGTAATTTCATTCAAAGCAGTATCACAACCGAGAGAAAACTCTGTGCCAGGAACATTGTTACTAATTGTGGCAGGAATCATGGCAATAGGTATTTTAAATTCATCCCATTTATCTCGGCCTTTCAGGAATGTTAGACACGTTTGATATCCTTCAAATCCGCCAATAACAAGAAGACCTTGTATTCCAAATTCTTTTAAACGCGCAGCAATTTGCGGCAATTGCTCGTCTTTCGGTGGAGCACGTTTGGTACCAAGATAAGCACCTCCTTGAGCAACCCATCCTGTCACAGAAGGCCAATCCATGAGCTTAAGCTTACCAGCAGCAAGTCCCATTACACCGTCACAAACTCCATAAACTTTATCTCCTCGATAGATGCAATTTCTAACAAATGAACGAACTGCTGCATTCATTCCACAGGACGGAGAACCAACGTGCATTACTGCCAAAGTGTAGTGATCCTGAGAAAAGTAATTTTTTTTTAACATAGATATAAGTATAGGTATATTTTATTATTAGCGAAAATGCAATTTACATTTGACAGAAATTTTTTTAAGTATTAAAGGAAATAGATATCAAATTCATGCATTTATGTTATTAAATTTAACTTACTTGACCACAAAGAGTATGTTGCTAGGAATAAATTAATCTAATTAATACCATTATTAGGATTCAATTTATTACGATTATTAATTATCATTCAATTTAATTAATACTCCTAATAATTGTCTTACGAATATATTTTTAATAAAGTTTAAACATTATTCTTGTTAAGATTTACCTTTAACAAAAACCCATCAATACTATTCTGCAGCATTCAATTAATTTATAGATATGAGATTAATATTTAGTTTAATAATTCCATATTTTATATTCATTAACAATAAATTTTTTTTTATTAATAAAATTAATAAAAATTTTTAAATTCCGTGAAAATTCAATTAGTAATTCGAGAAATTATTTAACAAATCAAAGCATGATAAATAAAAGAGTCTAATAAGTTTTTTATGAAATTCATCTTCACCTTATTAGTGTCTGTAACTCCAATAGGAGCCTTTAACCGTGTAAGCATTTTGTATGTTTCCAGATTACGAGCAAATCCTCTAAAAAAGCAATTATAAATTATAACATTTTCAAAATTTTGAAATTTCTATACAATCTATTTACTAACTTTCCACGTAATTGAACAGCAAGATCCCAATTTTTATCAGCCATAGCCTGAGCTACAGCTTTAGTACGATTCACACAGTCCATTAAAGGTAATCGAACAGCTTGATTGCCATCAAGAGTAACAACACAAGCTTCAGTATCCGGTGTCGCCTCCATCAAAGCCATTACAGCCTCTGCACCCATTCTACATCCCTATAAAAAAATGTTTTACCCATTAGAATCTTTTATTTCTTATGAGAGCTTTCAACTTTTTTTTGTTACAAATTGGCTATAATATTTGAACAGATGTTTGAATAATTTTAAAAATAAACGAACCAAAACTCTGTCAAAAGCTGACGGGTTTCCACCGCGTTGTACGTGACCAAGGACAGTTATTCTTGTATCTTGCTGTAGTTTATTTACCACGACTTCACGCACTTTTTCAGCAGTTATAGGATCACCATTTCGATCTACTGCTCCTTCAGCAACGATAATAATGTTTAAACGTTGACCAGTTAAACGTTCCTAAAGATATGTTATCAAATAAATATATATATATATATATATATATTATTATATTCTTATTTTTATTCACATTATAAAAAACATATTATACAAAATTATAAACAGAAAACAAGGTGTAAAGAACTTCTTTAGTTGGTTAATCGAAATAAAAATTTTTAAATGATATATAATTGTAATATTCTATTTATAAATAATCATATGAATTTTATTAATTTCAAACAAACTGCAAAGGCATGCTGAAATTTTAAAAAAGCATACAACAAATAGCGTACTGAATGAATGAAGTGATAATTTAAAAAGAATTATTTTAAATAATTTTGAATTCTGCTTTCTGTAAATATTTATTGAAAAATAGATTTTTATTTTAACCTAAATATTTATGGAAAGAATAAATTTTTTAAATATTCACTTAAGTGATCATAAGGATAGAATTTTTTTTTATAAAAAAAAAATTATCGAACCTGCAACAACTTTTTGCAGAGCTTGTTAGGCCAATCTTGCTCAGGTGGCCACTCAGGGATGAACACAAAATCTGCTTCGGAACACATAGCTGCCACTAGAGCCAGGTAGCTGTAATATGATATCATGATACCTAATCTGCACTACGAAGAATATACATTGTATATAAAATAGTTAGCATAAAACGAAAGTCCAATATTAATACCGAGATTGATTGAATGAATGGAAACAAATTTTCAAATAATTATTAGTTTTCTAATGAAATAAAAAAGGATCTTTAGCCTACTCTAGGAGCTTTCAAAATTTCTTTTGTAATTGATTGTTAATTAAAAAAAAAATCAACTATTTGGTGGTATTTATTCTCATAATCTAGCCATGATACGTATTCGGAAACGATAATTAATAACATGCCTGTCGCAATATCTTGCAAAGTTTATCAGGCCAGCCCTTATCCGGTGGATCTTCAGGAATAAAAGTATAAGAAATTTCCGAAGCTAACGACGAAGCTATTGCCAAGTACCTGAAATTCTCTAACTCTTTATTATAATATCACTTTTAACAGATGTTCATATCGCGCAAAACAAAACTTTCAAGAAATAATTCTAAGCTAAATGATAATGAAAATTCGATACAACAATAAATAAATCGATCAACACAACAATATATCAAATCACTCCATTAGTTTCTTAAGAAGTTAGTGAGAAAATTATTAGATGCATTTTAAAATTCATCCCAAACGATTTTAAAAAAATATATAAAAGTTCGAATATCATTGACATGCCTGTTCCAATTTTTTACATAATTTATCAGGCCAGTCGGCAGGGGGTGGAGATTCTGGAAAGAATACGTAGTCTGCCTCAGCAGCTAACGCGCCCACAATTGCCAAGTACCTAGCCAAAGTTATAACTTATTTTGCATAATAGTAATAATTAAATAAATCTGCTCCTCAGAATTTCTTATTGGTTTCAATTATCGTAAAAAAAATATTCAATCATCTAATGTATAGTTCCATAAAACTTATGTGTATTATCTCATTCAGTCTTGATATTCTTTGAGACACAAATTATATAAAAGAACTGTGACTAAATATATCAGCCGTTTTTAATATAAAGAAACTTGTTTGTCTCATTTTTTATACTTGACAAGACTGAAAGAAAAATCGGAGGCTTTTAAAAAATTCGTTAAAGATCAGTTCTAATGCACTTAACAAATTGTCAGATCTTTTTTTTGTTTTTCGTGTTTTTTTTTTATCTATTAACGTACCCACAATGACGGCCCATGACCTCCATAATGAACGTACGCTGATGAGAATATGCAGTACTGACAATAGCATCTATACTTTCAATAATACGATGTAGTGCCGAATCTGTTCCAATTGTCATGTCTGTACCACAAAAATCGTTGTCAATTGAACCGACCATTCCAGCAATGTGCAAATGGGAATATTTCTCAACTTGTTCAGCAGTAATTTCACCTAGAAAAAAAAGTGTTGTTGGTTTAATAGTTCCTGTAATTTATTTATGGATGAAAAGTAATTAGTTTGAAAAGCACCTTTTTCTTTTAATTCTTTCAATAATCCAGAGTACTCTGATTTGAACAGATTGGCGCCTGTAAGTGAACCATCACCTCCAATAACAACTAAATTCGTGATGCCACGGGTCACTAAATTTTTTGCAGCTCTAAGACGGCCAGCACGTTCTCTGAAATCCGTACATCTTGCTGAACCTATCATAGTACCTCCCTAAAAATGAATAATTTTATTAATTATAATGTAAAAAGTCAATTTATTGGCTAGGAAATTTTTAAGTATTTAAGAAATAAATTTTTATTTAGGAAATATGATATGATAAATATTGAAATTACCCGATGAATGATGCAAGAAACCGAGGACCAATTTGCTTCAACGATATTGTCTCCTCCGTCTACCATTCCTTGATATCCTTCTTTGATGAAAAATACTTTGCATCCCAAATAAATACCCATTCGAACTACAGCACGGACAGCTGCATTCATACCTACAGTATAGAAAGATCGGTTATTACATCATCTTTTAATTCTTATTATATTTTTTACCAATTAAATTAAATTAACACTACTTATTAAAAATATAAAATAATTATGAATTCTTTTACCTTGAGAATCACCTCCACTGGTGAATACAGCAAGCCCTTTACCTTTATGACTTCCGGGCTTGATGAATTTCGAAGACGCTTGATCATCGGCCAGAATTTTCTTATATGTATCCATCATCTAAAAATAAAAAATGTGATTAATTTTTTTATATTAAACCTTAGCAAAAATTCGTTTTTTTTTAAATTTAATACTTAAGAAGTATTAAGATAACTTGATAGATCATTAATCTCTGTGTTCATTATCAGGTGCGAAACTAATGAATCATAAAGGATAGTTTTTAAAAATTTTTATTACAATGCAAACGTAATTAAATCTATATAAATCAATTTTATGATTAATAATTTCTTTAATAATTGTTAGGAATTTATCTTTATAAATAAAGATATTGCATAGAATAATTTTTTTGATCCTCTAAAAATAAGTTCATTCATAAGGAAAATTATTGGGGAAACTCCGATTTCCATTACAATGTACTTCTAGCGTGATTTTTTTTTATAAAACCCTCTAATTCTGTAGTCCACAATTGTGCCCATCTCTAAACTCATGTGAGGCCGAAACTTATAGTATCAATATTTCGAAAACTAAGCGAGATATTACAAAAATGTATTCTTTATTTTTGTCTTATTTTGGGATGTTTATCGAAATTCATTGTCATATTGTGATGCCACGGAAACCGTAGTCGTGTTGAAAAAAAAGTGTAAAACTTTTTTTTTTTAATGTACCGTTCACATGTTTATCGAGAGCCATGTGATCCTAGACCTAATCAATCAACCTTGACAATTGTAGTTGAGCTGACATTTGATTGTTCATGAAAGTTAAAACATGATATAATGAATAAAAATGCTTACTTTTTCATTTAACAAAATTTAATAAATTAATAATAAATGACATACTATTTATTTGATAATAAAAAGAATACTGGGTATTATAAGAGTATATTAAAAGCATCAAATGTTAAATAAAAATTGAGTGCTAAAATTTTTTAGGATTTGACATCTAACCTCTTTATTGATATTTTATGAAGTTCGATTAGATGTAAGGGTCAAATAAAATTAGATAACGATTGAGAAGCATGTAAATGACAGTTTAAATGACGCATACTAAATGACACAACTGATAAACTTGAATAATCACAAAACACAAATGTTTATACACTTACTTAGAATTAGATATTGGCAGAAAATGAAAAGACAATCACTATTTTTGTCTTAAGATGTATGTAACAATTTTAAATTCACTTAAATTGTCTGTAAGCTTTATAAGAAGTTACCTGCACGTCGTTCTGACCACTTCTGTCGTCTGAAGGTGACCTTATACGTTTGCTCATGTGTTTAACCGCCCAAACCCCGCGGCTCAACAACCCCTCTCTCGATAAAACCTCACGAAAAACGCAATAGTCGAGTGAAATATCATCAGATGGCATAACTATCATGATCAAACAACCAATGACAATTTTGCAATGGAATGTGTATTATTTTTTATTATTTAAATAATTTCGACAATTTTGAATGTTTAAAAAATTTTATAAATAATTCATACCTACAATTCTTTCCTCTTTTTATCGATTTTTGTAATATTATTGGAAATTTAAAGTTATTTGTAACAATTATGATGAAAGAATGATATTTATGATGTAATTATTAGTGAGATTCAGTGAATGAAAAAGCGTTTAATAAATTAATAGTCTTATTTAAGAAAAAATAAAGTGTCGATTCTACTTTTAAAAGAGGTAATTGTTTAATTTTTAACTCAATTCTTTCCCTTATAATTTTTTAATATTTTATTCATTTAATAAAAAGTAACTGTTGTTTTTTTGTTTATAATACCATTAAAGCTATTATTAGTATTTATAAATGACCTACATTATATTTTTATTTATCATTTAGATGTATGAATTGTATTCCTTCAAGGTATAATAATAATAATAATAATAATAATAATAATAAAAGGTACAACTTACCGTTAATATTTCGTCATCCAGCTCTTATTGAACAAGCGAATATTTTTCTGAGGTGGATGGATTAAAATCCTTGCGATTACGTGCTAAAAGTCACGACATGAATCAAGAAGAAATTATAGGAAATTAAACTGAAAATATCTACGTTAGTCCTATCTGAAAAAAAATATTCTCTAATCACGAGCTTTGGAGTGGAAAAAGAATTAATACTTTTTCGACGCTTTTACAGTTTATTTACAAACAATCGTCCCGCACAGATTTTTTTTCATCTATTAATTTAGCTGATTATCCATGGATTCTTATATTAAAATTGAAGAAACTAGCCTACAATTTTTATTTTTTCCGATACGAAGATTATAGGACACCTATAGGAAATTGCAAAAACTTTTTTGAAAGCATCTGTAAATTAAAAAAAAAAATATCTAAAGGAGGGTTTTTTTATAAACTAAATAGTTTACAAATGAGCATGAGTATGTTATTTGAATTCTATCAAGTAAAAAGATCTTTCAGTAATTACTTCTTTCACACAGAAATATAATATAATTGTTCCCTCGTTTACACTAAATTCAACTTAAAAATTTCCCCAGTATTTAACAACAAGAAACATCGATTGTTGATTATCAATATATAAATTGTACAGAAAATTCTAAATTTATAACTCTTACATTTATTTTACATAAATTTTTTGAAATTAAAATTAAACTTTGTATTAAATAGTGATTTTTCTGTATGAAAGAGTCAATCGATAAACAAAAATGCACAAATTAATAAAGAATATTTATAAAAAATCGAAAGAAACCCTATTCAATTGACTGAAAAGAAATAAAACGTAAATGGTAAAAATCTTATGTTTTTAATAATTGATCCACGCAACAATTGTTTATTTCAAAGGAATTGCATGGTCTTTAAATTCTAAATGATCTAGCTTTTAGCAATACCCTCATATATCGACTATACGTATAAATTGTGCAAAAAATTTCATAGCATGTTAGTATTAGATAGGCCCTTTGTGTTGAAAAAGGCACATACACATATCTACACATGTCTGCAACACGTATTCAAGTGTATACAACGAGAAAAGGAAGAGAAGAAATGCACTCGATATAATAATTATAATAATAGTAATTAGTCATCATATGAACAATTAAATAATAAATAACAACTTTATCACGTCTCGAGTTATGTTGTCAGTCAATCCTATGCCTCATTTAATGAAAACCATTAAATATTTTTCTTATATTTATCTTCTTGCTGCACATCACACCTCTTTTTATTAAGGATCCTGTTTATTAAATTCATTCATTTATTATTCTTCATGCAATTTATCCCATGTGAATTATAGGAAACTATCGCATTGAATTCATACTTTGCTTACGACTGTTTTTCAGACATTTTATCAGAATTTATTATTATTTCGTGTAAACGTTTATAATAATTATAATTTACAATTACGATGATTGATGATAAATACAAATAGAACAACGTAATTAGGAAATTGGGGGAATGGTTGGGAAAAAAGGTATTTGGGTAGTGATTTTGTTTCTTTTTTGTTTGCTCTCTTGCTTGAGTCTTTTCTTTGCACGTCTTCTGCTGTTATCTCTTGTAGTCGAGTTTTCTCAAAATTGTCAAGAAAGGGCCGTGTTTGTTGCAGTGATGATAGAGAAATAACCTCTTATATAATATATTTTCTTGAATTAAATAATTCATTAATCATTTTATATTTCAATCATTTTTATCTAAATAAATGAAAAAATTATATAAATTAACCGTCGTAACCACAATAGAAATATTTGTCTTTGGGGGATCAGGATTATATTAATTTAACGAATTTTATGAATAACGTAATAATAAAGGAAGTTGAGTGCAAAATTGTTGAAGGATATAACAGTGAGTTGATGAAGTTATATTTAGGAAGAAAATAATTCAATGACTTAATTTTTAATTTAACGAATTGACAAGACAAAAAACGAGATTGAAGAAGCACAAAATCCTTCGTTAAATAATTTAAATTGTTAATTGACTTTTAACAATGATATAAATGACCATGACAAGAAAAACGTGATCATTATTAAACAATTTAACAGGCACACGTATCTGTAATGGATTCGAGCTTGTATTTTTTTCACTTAGCATGCTGATTGTTTTTTTCCTGTACTTTTGACAAACACCAATACATTGAAAAATATCAACACGACAGCGAAACGTTTATTCAAACGTATAATATCAATTGTTGAACTTGTTTGTCCGTAATGTACATATAAATGCATCAGAGAAAGAGCGCTCATTTTGCATGTAATATGTTTTTTTTATATCATTAGATTTCTTATTTTTATGCACGCGTAATTTTATATATACAATACATCAAATGTATTGTTAAACAACAATGACGAGAAATAGAGATTCCATTTTTCTCTCGAAGTCGCAGTTAAAACTGGAAGGATCTTAGTGCATAGATAATGTTAGTTGTTTGTTTTTTAATTACTTTATTTTTTATAGTCAATTAATTAATTAATTAATTAATTACTGTAGAAAGTAATTCGCGTCTTTTCTTTCTACACACGCTTTTTATTTAATATATATTTTTTTCTTTTATTTCATCATTTAACGAACACGAGTCTTCCCGACTGTAGATGACCAAGAGTTGTTTTTTCCACTTACAACAATTCATCGTTTATTTTTATTTATTTTTTTTCTATACCCAAAAAAGCAACTGAATCGAAAGTTCCGACACATCCTTACGACGGAAATAAAAAAAAGAATTGAATGAAAAAGCGACAAGAGCTAAGAATGCCAGGAATTATTTAACAAAAATGTACAGCATACAATAAATATGGTTTTAATTTTTTTTATCCTCTCTCGACTTCATTCTTTAACACGAATTATTTTTATTAAATATGTCCGGCATAAATATTTATAGTATACATTATATGAATGGAAAAAAAGGAATTAAAACAAGTTAGATAGGGAAAGATAATAATATAAATCAACATACAAATTTGTGTTCTTGAGAGAAAGAGGATTATGCTCATGAGAATATTAATTTATCTCTTGTGATATTATTACGTAATTGTCGATAAAAATTGAAGCCTTTTGCAAAATTGTTACAAATAATACAAAACCCTCTCTAGATATCTCATTACACAACGAAGAGAGAGAAAAGGAGATTAACTATATTTTTTTTAGTGAATTCAGTAATTTTTCAGAGGCGAACGAGTTTTGATGATGGTGATAAATAATAATAAAATTATATTTATATTAATATTAATAATAATAATAATAATAAAATAAAAAAGGAGAAGGAAAGCGAATACGAGAGAAAAAGACGTGCTTTTTACAAGATAGTCGTAAGCATTTTTTTTTCAATACGTGAATCAAATGAAAAAAAAAACTAAGTTACCACTGATGTTATTTGGAACTTAATAACTTAATGTATTTTTTTACTCTCCTTTCTCCTCATGCGCTCTTTCCTTCGTATAATAATATTGTACTCGCTAGACAATGTGAACTTTAATTTAAAATGACGACTGGATATAATATAGTAGATTGATGGGTGTATCTTCCTTTTTCATTCAATTAATTTTTTTACTTGATTTTCCGCTTCAACATCAATCCTCGTTTTCTTATGTCCATTGCCATACACATTGGATGTTTTTGTATGAACCGGTAGAGTAATAAGTAAATCGAATATAGCGACGGTGCGATACTAAGTTGTCTCCCCTTATATCTTCTTTTTCGTCTATTTGTCTTTACTCTCCTCATTGGCATCGATTTTCCACTAAACCTTCTTTTTTCCTCTTTCTCTCTCTCTTTCTCTGCTTCATCTTTGATATTTTTTCCGTCGAATTATAAATCTCCACCTCTCTCACGCACATCCCATATTAATTTCTCTGACTCATCTTCTTTTATTCCCCCTCTTTCTTGATGTTTGTCTGATTCCCTCACTCTACAGATAGCAGTTCATCAATTTATTAAAATTTCTCAAGTATTATTTGTCATCATCTCAATTAAACACATAATCTAGTTGTTTTCATAGCCATTTTGTTGGTATTTGATGAATATTATTTCGCTTTAACTGGACATACTACTCTAGTAACAAGTTTCTCTTGAAGCAAAATTATTATCATAATATTCCAGTCCATTTGCAACTGCATAAATTGTTTTCAAAGGAAAAGAGAAAGAGAGAGAGAGAGAGGTCCAGAGATCAATAATTTCTTCCTGGTCTGTCGTCGTACGCATCCAACGATACGACGTGATAGCGGCAGTCAATGTATGCTACTCGCATGGGGAAATAGGTTGTCTGCCAAAGAGAGGATTGAGGAAATGAAGTTGGAGGAGAGGAAATCGATGAGGTCAGACTGGTAGGAAGGTGTACGGAGAACGGGAATTGCGCGAAAAATGTCGGGGATTTGGTGAAATGGATCGATGGATAAATGGTAAGTAAGGACTAATGATTGTGAGCTCTTGAAGGAATAGGGACAAGGGCGGGGAACGATAGAGAATAGGTTCTTATTAGATTAAGAAAAGGTAGGACTTAATCTTAGGAGGGTTAGTTATCGCCAGCCTCCTGTGGTTCGTCCCCATCGCCCTGCGTATCGCTGGTCCAGAGCGTGAGGTTGTCACGCAACAGCTGCATGATTAACGTGGAATCTTTGTAACTATCTTCATTCAATGTGTCCAATTCCGCAATCGCATCATCGAACGCCTAAAAAATAATCATTTAGTCAATTATTATATTACTTGTTATTATCTATATAATATTTCATTAATATTTGAACTCGGAAGAGAAGTTAATGAATGGCTATTCTATTCATTTTACTTGCTTTCGACCAAAAACAAATGCGATAAGTTTGATTTCTCAATTGCTTTTGGTGGCTATTGTAAAAATTTATTGACACTACTGTAATAGTTAGTAACTCAAATATTTTTCAAGTAATGCTAACACATTTTGCATTCTAAATAGGTGGTTCATTTTTGAGATAATTAATTATGCAAAAAGCATAAATGACAGAGTAATTAATGGATTTATGTTCTACTTCGTTTTGGAAAATCTGTATTAATAATTATTGTCATTTTCTGATAATAAGAGGATGGTTAGTGGTACAATAGAGACATCGCTTAACAAATGGCAATCATTTTAGGTATATTAATAAAGTAATAGATAAATTGACCTTGATCATTCTAAATAAATTTTAGTTTCATTTAAAGTGCAAACACAAACGTTAGACCGAACCTGCTTAGCTAAGTGACAAGCTCTGGCTGGGGAATTTATAATTTCATAATAAAAAACGGAGAAGTTGAGTGCAAGACCGAGCCTGATGGGATGTGTAGGCTGCATTTTTGCCTTTGCTATGTCAAACGCCTCTTGGTACGCCTTCTGTGAATCTTCAACCACGGCTGTAACGCAAATTATAACAAAAAAAAAGGATAAAGAATAATTACTGAATAGATGAAAAATTTTTTTTCATAATTCTTCAAAATCGGTTAAAATATCAAACATTGAATTAAAAACAACTAGATCATGAGCAATTGATCAAACACATTTAGTATCAAAAACTCAACTCAATTAATGATTGCAAACAATTAAAGGATGTCTCCATCAAAGGATTTTTCTTTTATTCGGCATCTAGAAGTACTATTGCTCCTGCACCATTTCACCATCCTCTTTTTGTATTTTTATCAATTTTATTCAAAGTAACTAACGACCTGGAACGATAGCAATAGTGTTAATAAAGTAGCAATAATACCTGTTTGGCCAGTTGACACGCCCTGTCTGGCGAGTTTAGGATCTCATAATAGAAGACTGAGAAGTTCAGCGCAAGACCTAGCCTGATTGGGTGAGTAGGTTGCATCTTCTCCTTACTGATCTCAAACGCATCTTGGTACGCTTTCTGGCTGTCATTTACCACGGCTGTACATGCGTAAGTTAGAATAATCAACATGATACAACAACCACTTAATTAAACAGTTAGTAATTTTTATTATTTCATGCACACTTGCATTTATTTTTCAATATTTCAGGCGCAATCGAGCCTCAGTGTAATTTATTATTGATTCCGTCACGCAATTGATAAAATTTTTTATTTGTACTGGTTTCTCGATTCAACAAGTGTTTCAATGAAATATCACCATTTGTTATGAATTACTTTGTTGATAATATTTACCAGTTCAAATAAATTTTTGCTTCTTTAAAATAGTTCAATAATATTATTGAATTTTTCTGAACAACATTTGTAAGCAATAAAAAATATTTCATGTTTGATTAGTCTCATAGTAATAATATAAGAAATACCTACTGTTTCTGGTTTCACCAGTTGCGACTTCCGCAAGATACCTGTAGTAGTCACCCTTCATCTTAAGGTAAAATACTTTGCTTTCGGCATTACTAGCCTTCGGAATCAGGTACTTGTCCAGAAGACCCTGAATCAAAAGAAAAACAAGATTACATTTTGCTTATGAATTCAAACCCATAACTAAATTGATTCAAAAAAATTGTTGACATAAATATCTATGTGGATATATAATTGCCTAACATTTATCTTTAGAAACCAGAAATAGAAATGTCTCAATTAAAATATCTATTGGCTAATTGGTTTCTTCTATTTGTTATAAGTTCATATCGAAATATTTTGTACATTTTGTTTGTTAAGCTACTAAGTAACCAGAAACTTTATCAACAAAATCCATACTCTTAATTAATTAATAAAAATTTATGAAAATATAATAATTATTATTGTTGATTGGCATTTAATTTGATCATGAATATATATAATATATTAATTTGATACAATATTTACGATAATTGACTCTCTTTTGTTCAAACCATTTAATATAGATAGAAAATTTTAAACATTTAGTTGCCAACTATTATTTGGAACTCAACAAAATCTTATTTTCTCTGCTTCACACTTCTTATTTCTAATTAATTCTTATATTATTGACGCTAGATCTATGTTTGTCTATAAATATTTAGATTTCTACTTATTTAAAGTAACAAATTTTATTATAATCATATCTCAAAGTATTTTCAATGATCGTCCAAGGCTGTTGAGTTGCATCGCTTTTTCCTCTTCTATTTCCTATCTATTTCCGATTTCGTTAAACGCACTCATCAGAACTCTATATAATCTGATACTTGTTTTTTTATTCCTGCATGGATATTAATAGCAGTAGTATTGTGTTGAAGTATGGTGTCCATAATGAATTTGATATCAGACGCTACATAAAATAATCGGACAGCAAGATACAATAACTACATTGAATAATAAATTGATTCAAATTGAAATAGTGACGGATGTGATTGATACGAAAAAAAAAAAAATTTTTTTATAACAAAACGATAAAATATAGCTATCAGTTTTTCAGCGAATAGATAAATAAATATTCTTACTCTGATTTTCCAAATATTTTCTTCATATAATTTTTGATGATTTATGTTATATTTGTAGGCTAAATTGATGTAATTTAATATTATCAGGTTATTCAAGTAAAATACTGGTATAAATCTGCATTTATCTTTGCCAAATATTTTATGTTTTTGGATTAAGTCCAAAAAACATTTACAAGAAATAAATGACAGAATTTCGAGCATGAAATAAGGACTCATTTTAATTATATATTGTTCATAGCAATGAATATCAAATCTTTACGCTTGTTAGACGTCTTTCAGATATTTAAAAAAGATTAGTAAGATTATCTGAACCGATAGTGAACTTTAATTAAATGTGAATATCATGAAACAAGATAAGAAACAATAAACTTGATAATGGACTGTTAAAATGTGTATGTACAAGAGTAAGTTATCAGCTTATTTATAACTGTTTCAATTCAAATTGA